>NC_054475.1:121403203-121408203 GCF_017639515.1 Carcharodon carcharias
CCCTTCTCTCTCTCTCCCCTTCTCTCTCTCTCCCCTTCTCTCTCTCCCCTTCTCTCTCTCTCCCTTCTCTCTCTCTCCCCTTCTCTCTCTCTCCCCTTCTCTCTCTCTCCCCTTCTCTCTCTCCCCTTCTCTCTCTCTCCCCTTCTCTCTCTCTCCCCTTCTCTCTCTCCCCCTTCTCTCTCTCTCCCCTTCTCTCTCTCTCCCCTTCTCTCTCTCTCCCCTTCTCTCTCTCTCTCCCCTTCTCTCTCTCTCCCCTTCTCTCTCTCTCCCCTTCTCTCTCTCTCCCCTTCTCTCTCTCTCCCTTCTCTCTCTCACCCCTCTCTCTCTCACCCTCTTCTCTCTCTCTCCCTTCTCTCTCTCTCTTCCCTTCTCTCTCTCCCCTTCTCTCTCTCTCCCCTTCTCTCTCTCTCCCCCTCTCTCTCTCACTCCCCCATCTCTCTCTCTCCCCTTCTCTCTCTCTCCCCTCTCCTCTCTCCCCTTCTCTCTCTCTCCCCTTCTCTCTCTCTCCCCTTCTCTCTCTCCCCCCCTCTCTCTCCTCTCTCCCCTCCTCTCTCCCATCTCTCTCTCGCCCCTCTCTCTCTCCCCCTGCACTCTCTCTGCCCCTTCACTCTCTCTGACCGCTCTCTCTCTCTCCCCCTTCACTCTCTCTCCCCCTTCTCTCTCTCTCCCCTTCTCTCTCTCTCCCCCTTCCTCTCTCTCCCCTTCTCTCTCTCTCCCCTTCCTCTCTCCTCTCCCCCTTCTCTCTCCTCTCCCCTCTCTCTCTCTCCCCTTCTCTCTCTCTCCCCTTCTCTCTCTCTCCCCTTCTCTCTCTCTCCCTCTCTCTCTCACCCTTCTCTCTCTCTCCCCTTCTCTCTCTCTCCCCTTCTCTCTCTCCCCTTCTCTCTCTCTCCCTCTCTCTCTCACCTCCCCTCTCTCTCTCCACTCCCTTCCCCCTCTCACTCCACCCCTCCTCTCTCTCTCCCCTCTCTCTCCTCTCCCTCCCCTCTCTCCCCTTCTCTCTCCCCCCTTCTCTCTCTCTCCCCAACTCTCTCTCTCCCCTTCTCTCTCTCTCCCCTTCTCTCGCTCTCCCCTTCTCTCTCTCTCCCCTTCTCTCTCTCTCCCCTTCTCTCTCTCCCCCTTCCTTCTCTCCCCTTCTCTCCTCTCCCCTTCTCTCCCTCCCCCCCTTCTCTCTCTCTCTCTCCCTCTCTCCCTCCCTCTCTCCCTCTCTCTCTCCTCCCTCTCTCTCTCCTCCCCCTTCTCTCTCTCTCCCCTTCTCTCTCTCTCCCCTCTCTCTCTCTCCCCTTCTCTCTCTCTCCCCTTCTCTCTCTCCCCCCTTCTCTCTCTCTCCCCTTCTCTCTCTCCCCCTTCTCTCTCTCTCCCCTCTCTCTCTCCTCCCCCCTCTCTCTCTCTCCCCTTCTCTCTCTCTCCCCCTCTCTCTCTCTCCCCCTTCTCCTCTCCCCCTTCTCCTCTCTCCTGCCACCTCTCTCTCTCTCCCCTTCTCTCTCTTTCCCCTCTCTCCCTCTCTCTCTCTCTCCCCTTTTCTCTCTTTCTCTCTCTCTCTCCGCCTCCCTCTCTCTCCCCCTCTCTATCTCTCCCCCTCTGCTCTCTCTCCCTCTCTCTCTCTCCCTTCTCTCTCTCTCTCTCCCTCTCTCTCTCCTCCACCCCTTCTCTCTCTCTCCCCTTCTCTCTCTCTCCCTTCTCTCTCTCTCTCCCCTTCTCTCTCTCTCCCCTTCTCTCTCTCTCCCCTTCTCTCTCTCTCCCCTTCCTCCTCTCTCCTTCCCTCTCTCTCTCTCTCTCCCCTTCTCTCTCTCACCCCTCTCTCATCTCTCTCTCCCCTTCTCTCTCTCCCCTTCCTCTCTCTCCCCTTCTCTCTCTCCCCCTTCTCTCTCTCCCCTTCTCTCTCTCCCCTTCTCTCTCTCCCCTTCTCTCTCTCCCCTTCTCTCTCTCCCCTTCTCTCTCTCCCCTTCTCTCTCTCCCCTTCTCTCTCTCCCCTTCTCTCTCTCCCCTTCTCTCTCTCCCCTTCTCTCTCTCCCCTTCTCTCTCTCCCCTTCTCTCTCTCTCCCTTCTCTCTCTCCCCTTCTCTCTCTCCCCTTCTCTCTCTCCCCTTCTCTCTCTCCCCTTCTCTCTCTCTCCCCTTCTCTCTCTCTCCCCTTCTCTCTCTCCCCTTCTCTCTCTCCCCTTCTCTCTCTCTCCCTTCTCTCTCTCCCCTTCTCTCTCTCTCCCCTTCTCTCTCTCCCCTTCTCTCTCTCTCCCCTTCTCTCTCTCTCCCCTTCTCTCTCTCCCCTTCTCTCTCTCTCCCCTTCTCTCTCTCCCCTTCTCTCTCTCCCCTTCTCTCTCTCCCCTTCTCTCTCTCTCCCCTTCTCTCTCTCCCCTTCTCTCTCTCTCCCCTTCTCTCTCTCTCCCCTTCTCTCTCTCTCCCCTTCTCTCTCTCTCCCCTTCTCTCTCTCTCCCCTTCTCTCTCTCTCCCCTTCTCTCTCTCTCCCCTTCTCTCTCTCTCCCCTTCTCTCTCTCCCCTTCTCTCTCTCTCCCCTTCTCTCTCTCCCCTTCTCTCTCTCTCCCCTTCTCTCTCTCTCCCTTCTCTCTCTCTCCCCTTCTCTCTCTCTCCCCTTCTCTCTCTCTCCCCTTCTCTCTCTCTCCCCTTCTCTCTCTCTCCCCTTCTCTCTCTCTCCCCTTCTCTCTCTCTCCCCTTCTCTCTCTCTCCCCTTCTCTCTCTCTCCCCTTCTCTCTCTCTCCCCTTCTCTCTCTCTCCCCTTCTCTCTCTCTCCCCTTCTCTCTCTCTCCCCTTCTCTCTCTCTCCCCTTCTCTCTCTCTCCCCTTCTCTCTCTCTCCCCTTCTCTCTCTCTCCCCTTCTCTCTCTCTCCCCTTCTCTCTCTCTCCCCTTCTCTCTCTCTCCCCTTCTCTCTCTCTCCCCTTCTCTCTCTCTCCCCTTCTCTCTCTCTCCCCTTCTCTCTCTCTCCCCTTCTCTCTCTCTCCCCTTCTCTCTCTCTCCCCTTCTCTCTCTCTCCCCTTCTCTCTCTCTCCCCTTCTCTCTCTCTCCCCTTCTCTCTCTCTCTCCCCTTCTCTCTCTCTCCCCTTCTCTCTCTCTCCCCTTCTCTCTCTCTCCCCTTCTCTCTCTCTCCCCTTCTCTCTCTCTCCCCTTCTCTCTCTCTCCCCTTCTCTCTCTCTCTCTCCTCTCTCCTCTCCCCTTCTCTCTCTCTCCCCTTCTCTCTCTCTCCCTTCTCTCTCTCTCCCCTTCTCTCTCTCTCCCCTTCTCTCTCTCTCCCCTTCTCTCTCTCTCCCCTTCTCTCTCTCCCCTTCTCTCTCTCTCCCCTTCTCTCTCTCTCCCCTTCTCTCTCTCTCCCCTTCTCTCTCTCTCCCCTTCTCTCTCTCTCCCCTTCTCTCTCTCTCCCCTTCTCTCTCTCTCCCCTTCTCTCTCTCTCCCCTTCTCTCTCTCTCCCCTTCTCTCTCTCTCCCCTTCTCTCTCTCTCCCCTTCTCTCTCTCTCCCCTTCTCTCTCTCTCCCCTTCTCTCTCTCTCCCCTTCTCTCTCTCTCCCCTTCTCTCTCTCCCCCTTCTCTCTCTCTCCCCTTCTCTCTCTCTCCCCTTCTCTCTCTCTCCCCTTCTCTCTCTCTCCCCTTCTCTCTCTCCCCTTCTCTCTCTCTCCCCTTCTCTCTCTCTCCCCTTCTCTCTCTCTCCCCTTCTCTCTCTCTCCCCTTCTCTCTCTCTCCCCTTCTCTCTCTCTCCCCTTCTCTCTCTCTCCCCTTCTCTCTCTCCCCTTCTCTCTCTCCCCTTCTCTCTCTCTCCCCTTCTCTCTCTCCCCTTCTCTCTCTCCCCTTCTCTCTCTCTCCCCTTCTCTCTCTCCCCTTCTCTCTCTCCCCTTCTCTCTCTCTCCCCTTCTCTCTCTCTCCCCTTCTCTCTCTCTCCCCTTCTCTCTCTCCCCTTCTCTCTCTCCCCTTCTCTCTCTCCCCTTCTCTCTCTCTCCCCTTCTCTCTCTCTCCCCTTCTCTCTCTCTCCCCTTCTCTCTCTCTCCCCTTCTCTCTCTCCCCTTCTCTCTCTCCCCTTCTCTCTCTCTCCCCTTCTCTCTCTCTCCCCTTCTCTCTCTCTCCCTTCTCTCTCTCCCCTTCTCTCTCTCTCCCCTTCTCTCTCTCCCCTTCTCTCTCTCCCCTTCTCTCTCTCCCCTTCTCTCTCTCTCCCCTTCTCTCTCTCCCCTTCTCTCTCTCTCCCTTCTCTCTCTCTCCCCTTCTCTCTCTCTCCCCTTCTCTCTCTCTCCCCTTCTCTCTCTCTCCCCTTCTCTCTCTCTCCCCTTCTCTCTCTCTCCCCTTCTCTCTCTCTCCCCTTCTCTCTCTCTCCCCTTCTCTCTCTCTCCCCTTCTCTCTCTCTCCCCTTCTCTCTCTCCCCTTCTCTCTCTCCCCTTCTCTCTCTCCCCTTCTCTCTCTCCCCTTCTCTCTCTCCCCTTCTCTCTCTCCCCTTCTCTCTCTCCCCCTTCTCTCTCTCCCCTTCTCTCTCTCCCCCTTCTCTCTCTCCCCTTCTCTCTCTCTCCCCTTCTCTCTCTCTCCCCTTCTCTCTCTCTCCCCTTCTCTCTCTCTCCCCTTCTCCCTCTCCCCTTCTCTCTCTCCCCTTCTCTCTCTCTCCCCTTCTCTCTCTCTCCCCTTCTCTCTCTCCCCTTCTCTCTCTCCCCTTCTCTCTCTCCCCTTCTCTCTCTCCCCTTCTCTCTCTCTCCCCTTCTCTCTCTCTCCCCTTCTCTCTCTCTCCCCTTCTCTCTCTCTCCCCTTCTCTCTCTCTCCCCTTCTCTCTCTCTCCCCTTCTCTCTCTCTCCCCTTCTCTCTCTCTCCCCTTCTCTCTCTCCCCTTCTCTCTCTCTCCCCTTCTCTCTCTCCCCTTCTCTCTCTCTCCCCTTCTCTCTCTCCCCTTCTCTCTCTCCCCTTCTCTCTCTCTCCCTTCTCTCTCTCTCCCCTTCTCTCTCTCTCCCCTTCTCTCTCTCTCCCCTTCTCTCTCTCTCCCCTTCTCTCTCTCTCCCCTTCTCTCTCTCTCCCCTTCTCTCTCTC